>NC_079168.1:92091618-92104118 GCF_947568905.1 Ostrea edulis | reverse complement strand
ATTTAGCTTAGAACCATGAAAAAATAAGATGGGGAGATATTTTAGAAATGGAAAAGAAATTTCTGAAGAAACAAAGAAATTATTGACCTATACAATGAGAGAAATTCTTTTCCTGAAATAATCAGTAAAACTGAAGTGTTAAATTATCTTATTTACGGGGTTGTCACTCACACTGAGAGAAAAAGTGGTCAATTCTTTGTCATACCTGAGTAGCTTTGTGACCTAAATTCAGACCAAATTTGATACTTTGCTGATCAATAAAGCAGGCAATTGAAAACTCAACCGGTCTTTTGTAATTCGCTGTAATAAAATCATTATTTATTGTAATGCCTGACCCTGGTACTCTATACACACAGTGAATACGTGCAATAGATGCATCTGATCACCAACACCGAATTGCGTTGTTTAAGTGTGTGCAGATGTTGTACATTTTAAGGATTAACCCCAATCCTTCGTACAAATGGGTCAATTCTGGGGTCGGGTTTGGTTGTAGTCTTTACAAAAACCTTATTCATTCTAGTGTGTGAATTTAGACCAAACAAATAAGTTGATTTTATAACGCGGGTTATGATTTTTTCTTCTGCAATGTTAGCTACCTTCATCATCCGATAAAACAACAGAGAAGGTATTTTATTGTTGAAATGCCTTTAGTATGTGGATATAGGAGGGAACTTTTAAGAGACCTCTTACTACGATGTAACACGATACGCGTGTATTGTTTACGCATTTTAAGAATGGTCATTCATAGTTTTGTAATGGTAATATCCGGTCTTAGTGACTTTGCTTACTTGCTTATTTTCCTTTCTTGCAACAATAAAGCGTGTCACTGATGCATGATATTGAAATTATGATAGTGGAAACTGTTGTGTAATCCTGATAAACTTAGCATGCTTTTATACGAGACACGTGTACTTGGGTCGAGTAACACAGAATGAATGGTAATTGTCCTGGAAACAAAGTCATGTAGTTCCACTTGATTGTGTGTGTGTGTGTGTGTGTGTGTGTGTGTGTATGTGCGCGCGCGCGCAGGGTTTTCACTTAAATGCCTTTTATATGGAGAATGAACATGCATTTTTATTGAAGGAAAATATACACATTTCATACAATAATATAAAAGTGCTGAAAAATACGGGGTGAAAACTGAGGCGTGGGGTGGATTCGAACCGTGACATAATGGATCTTAGTATACAATGACGGCATACTGAGCTATACTGACTTAAAAAACTCAATATATGTAAATAAAACCAAGGTGTCAGAAGCAGGTTCCCTATAGGTAAACTTTGATGGTTAATTTCAGCATTGCAAATAATAAGTCTTAGGTTCAAAATAAAAATTTTAAATATTCAAATATATATCCGACCAAAAACAAAAACCCTATGAAAGTTAATATAACAATGTAAAATTTTCCAGGACCTCCCTCCCCCCCCCCCCCCCTGTCTTTTTCTTTTGTTACCTTAAATTTTAACCTTTACAGTGTACTATCATGTCACTTTCCGTAATTTAGTTTTCATAAAATTTATATCAGATGAGATACATTGTATGTGTGTAAAATTTATACGGTACCAATTTTGATGCACCAGATGTGCATTTCGACAAATAATGTCTCTTCAGTGATGCTCAAGCCGAAATTTTGGAAATCCGAAATAACAATAAACTTGTAAGAACTACAAGGAAAAATAGAGTGCCAAAGACTGGGGCCAAATTCGTCGAAGGATCAGAGCTACATGTATACATGAGGGAGATAATTCTTAATTTTGATATGAATTTCTAAATTTTATCACAGAAATTAAATATACATCCGTATTAGAATTATATTTCATACATATATCTAAATCAGATTTGTGAAATGACACTGCATTAGATAAAACTGGAGCATAGTATATTTCAGAATACGGTGGTCCTGAATTTATTGTCAAGTGATATATGTGCATATACATTATACCATTGCTGAATTTATAAAGCAAAGTGAAGTTAATATGAATAACGTTGTGTTTTAAGCAGTATTTATTAGAGAAGTTTAAAATATCAATAACGTTATGTTTTAGCAGTATTTATTAGAGAAGTTTAAAATATCAATAACGTTATGTTTTATCAGTATTTATTAGAGAAGTTTAAAATATCAATAACGTTATGTTTTAGCCGTATTTATTAGAGAAGGTGATATTGAGAACGTTATGTTTTAGCCGTATTTATTAGAGAAGGTGATATTGAGAACGTTATGTTTAAACAGTACTTAGTAGAAAAGTTAATATTAACAACGTTATGTTTTAACAGTATTGTTTAGAGTTAATATCAATAATATTGTTTTTAAATAGCAATAGTTAAACAATCATTTTCCGTATGCTATTAAATAGTTTTCAAAATAAACAAAATCTTTCTTTCTATGTGATGAATCTTTTTTTAAATAGATAAGATGGTTACTTACCCAAGAATGATCCTTGTTTTAAATCAAATACGATATGTTACCCTTACCGAATAGACCATCCATTGAGGAGTTTGACGATGACGCCACATGTTGGTGTCGTGTGCACGTTAATAGTACACTAGCAGCTGTCGGGCGTAAATCACTTAATGTTTATGTCAATACACAGACCGAGTGCAAGAGTCTGTGAACTACGTTGTCCGATCCATTATCTATTTAATCCCATATATTGAATTCAAACAAATATATGAAAGATTTTATTTTACTAAACAGATGAAACTAGAATAAATCTGGTGTGCAAAGCTTTTATTATTATTTTTTTCTTTCTTATTATCTCTTTGGTTAGGCTTTGTTTCTGTTTTTCATTATTTGTTTTGTTTTTTTTTCCATTGGTTTGGTTTCTTTAATTCGTGGTATTTGCATTCATCGTCTTCATATATATATATATATATATATATATATATATATATATATATGAGCCGTCCCATGCAAAAAGGGCCCTTATGTATATTGACGTCATAATGAGAAAAACGCTGGTAAAGATAACGTCATTATTTGCAAGTTGCGTCTGTTACTTATGTTTGCAATGCTGTCAATATAACGTGATTGTGTTTATATAAATCATCTAGAACGATGCCGACATGTACCTGGAATTAACAAGAGGAAAACATGGACTTTTTAGAGGTGAGTTTTATATAAACAGACATAACCAATATTGTCTTGGTGACAATTAGGCCTATAAAATATTTCGATGCACAAGATTTGGGATCCGCGCATATGTTGACGGGTACTGCATGTGCACTTCAATCTAAGATCATATGTATCCACATATATATACATGCAATTTTACGCATTAAGCAGATTAAACAAATCAAATGATACAATTTAGAGATTTGTCATTTAAGTGAAAAATACTTATTTTACCGATATTCATTGAAACATAAATCAATGACGTACGTTTGTTTACATTCGCGATTGTTGAGCTCCGTGCATGTACATGTGTTTATATATGTCCCGCTTGTGATATCCTAGTTATTTTTCATAAAGTTTTTAAAAAGACAAATAACTAATTGTTCTTATATCATAATGGGGTTATCATCTGGCTTTCTAAACTTTATTTAGTGCCTAAAATGATTTGTTTTCATCGCGGCTATTTATAGGTAAATGGATAAAATTTAGAGTTACGTCCCGCTGTTTTCGTATCTCATAGGCGGATTCACCGGTGGCTACTCAAAAATTAAATCATATTAAATTCAAAAAAATAATAAAGAATTAATCTTTTCAAATTCATCAACAATTTTTAAAGTAAAGTTTTGTTTCAACAAATAAATATATAAATATTTGAATACATAAATCCAGTTTAATAAGAATGACCATAGTGGATGACCCCTTATTACTCTTACTGAGAGAGAGAGAGAGAGAGAGAGAGAGAGAGAGAGAGAGAGAGAGAGATATCTGGGACTTCAAATTAGAAAGACTGAATACAATTTTTTCTATCAAATGCGGTTATTATTAATCGAAATATGCAGAGTGCAGAGCAGTTTTCTGCATGTAGAATTGCGATCAAAGTAGATTGATAATATATATGCCGTCGTACACGTTTATTCAGATAAAATATTTCTGTAGTTAGGTGCTTATTTCAGTCTTGTATTCAATTGATCAACATGGTAATGATAAATAAAAATACTATTTACTGGATTTCTATTTAATGAATAGCTCATAAACAATCTAATACTTATAATAATAAAAAAGATATTACCATTTTGTGCTGAGATCAACAACTTGTCAAAATTTAAATTCAGTACTACTGTAAAATCTCTGTTTGTAATATGAATGTATTTGATATTTTATTTTAAACAAATACATGAAGGTTTAAATATTTGCATGGTATGTGAACATGTAGAATTTCACAGGGATATTTTGTTACAGATTATTGACGAGTGGTATAGGGAATATTTTCCTCCTTCACAAAGTGTTGAATCATCTGATGAAAATACAGACGATAGTGATATTTCAACTGCATCAGAAAATGAATCCAACGAAAATATTTTAGAACAAAGAATACAACTTGTGCATCCTGATAATGATCAGAATAAAAACCTAAATTCAGAGGAGGAGGACTGGGAGAATAACAATCTTGACTTAACAATTCGTGAAAAGATAATCAAAGGCTGCTCCTGCAGAATGGATTGCATATCAAATATTAGTTTTGAAGAAATCAGTCACCATATTTATTCCATGAGAGAACTTTCCAAGGAAGAGAAGGATATGTACATTATGGGAAAGCTAAAAAGTAAAAGTTCTGGTGGCGGATCTTCAAGACGCGATGCCAAACGACAGAGATACGAATACAATTTTGATGACCGGGAAGTATGTAAAGATGTGTTTTTATTTTTACATGACATTGGTGAAAAACATTTTAAAAATCTTGTGAAGCATATGAAGACCCATGGAATAAAACCACGGACACATGGAAACATCGGGAAAAAACCACACAATGCCCTGTCCTTTGAAGAAATTAAATTTGTCGTGCAGTTTATCAATCGATATTCTGAAGATAATGGACTTCCTATGCCAGCTGCTCCAAGAGGTCGCGACTCCGAACCACCCATTTTTCTACCTTGTTCAACACCAAAGAACGAAATTTATCAGTTATATGTTGAAGCTTGTCATGAGGTCCAAATTCGTGCTGTTAAATTGTCCTCATTCTATTCCATCTGGTCTGCCTGCCTTCCTAACATTCAGATTGCCAACCCCAGATCTGATGTATGCAATACCTGTGAGCGCCACAGAGAGCACATTTTGAATGCAAGATCTGAAAATGAAAAGCTTACAGCAACAAGAAATTTTACAGATCACATTGAAAAAGCAGAGAGGGAGCATCACCTCTACATTCAGTGCATTAAAGAAGCCAGGGAAGAACATCAGTCTATTCAGCTTCCTGAGCCACCTGTTAGACCCTGTTCCACAGATTTCCTCAAAACTCACTACACTTTTGACTTCGCGCAATGTGTGTCTGTACCTCATCATTCCAGACAAGTAGGGCCATTATTCTTTGAGACACCACGGAAAATTCAGATCTTTGGAATTTGTATGGAGGGAGCAGGATCTCAGCAAAATTATTTGATTGATGAAGACCAGACCATTGGAAGAGATGGAAAGAATGCCCATGGGCCAAATACAGTCATCAGCATACTTCATCACCATTTTCAAAATTATAGCATGGGAGAGAAATGTGCTGTTCTTCACTGTGATAACTGTCCAGGTATGTATATTTCATCTTCATTTTTTCATATACACCTAGTTCTATTCATTTTGTTCACATGTATATGCTGCTTCTAATATTCTATTGCTCACTTCATCTTTAGGTCAAAACAAAAACCGGTATGTGATTGGATATTTGCTATGGCGGGTCATGATTGGGCTACATCGAGCAATTGAACTTCACATGCAGATACCAGGGCATACAAAATGTCAAGTGGATGCAGGCTTTGCTCAGATCAAAAAGAAGTACAGGAGGTGATATTGTGTTAATATCAATTAATATTCCAAAAATAAAATTGTATCTAGCATAATCGAGAATTTCTATAATAGTCTATATTTGTTCAAAACTTTTACGCGGCGATGCATTTTGTTTTTAGATCAGATTGTGACACTCTACAGCATGTTGCTGACGTAGTCTCCAAGTCCTCCAAAAGTAACGAGGCTGTGATAATAGAGGATGGAAATGTGAAATACTATGAATGGAAAGAGTATATAAAAACAACTTTTCAGCCTTTGAAAGGGATACGCAAGTTTCATCACTTCACTTTTTCAGCACTGCTGCCTGGAGTTGTATTATGCAGCGTTGATGTAGATGGCGACAAGGTCCCAGTAATCCTCAGTAATCACGACCAAATCAGTGTAAATCTACCACCAGAGATAATGCCGGGCGGACTCAGTAGAGAACGACAGGAATATTTATACAAACATATCAGACCTCATGTCCGGGAATGTTTCAGGGACACAACATGTCCAGAATTTCATGAAGAATAAGTGAAAGTTTCAATTGTTTCCGACAATGATTAACGTCATTTCAACGTCATTTTTTGTAACGTCATTGAAATATTATCTTAACCTTTGACAACCTATATCTCAGTAAATATGCTGAATATTTGACCCAAACTTCACATGTGTCTTTTTAATGTTGTTTTCTATCATATTCCATTAAAAAGTTAATTTTGATAATTTTTACCATAAGGGCCCTTTTTGCATGGGACGGCTCATATATAATCTTAAAGTTACATGACCCTTTTGCTTTTTGGGCTACAAATGGCGCGCACACGCTTATGTGTGTGTGGGGAGAGAGAGAAAAAGAGAGAGAATCATACTTGTAAATTATTATACAAGGAAGACAAAACACCGTGTGAAGGCTGTTCATGTCCCTCAACTTCCAACTTCAATGGATAGCGCCGGTACCAAGTGACGTAAGTCAGCCACGTGTAGCTGTCGTCCGATTCAATCTACCCGATCAACAATTTACTAAATTATAACACTTTACATGACCATTTCTCAAGATAAATTAAAGACAAGACCTTCTGACATCATACACAGTTGCTTCTCCAACAAAAATGGGAAAAGGAAACATTTCTATCTAGTGATCAGTCAACTAAAATATGACTTTGTTAAACACCACTCTGATTCCACGCAAAAGTACTCTGAAGTTGAAAATATGACTTTGTTATTATAATACACTATTCTGATTCCATGCATAAGTACTCTGAAGTTGAAATTAAAATATGCTGGAGTTCCTCATAGACAATATATTCGTGGTCGTGGTGATAAGGTCTTCCAACAGTCTGTTGGAATTCCCATGGGCATGAATTGTGCTCCATTGTTAGCTGACTTGTTTTTTATATTCTTAATTATGAGGCAGAGTTTATTCAAAAGCTTCTACATGAGAAGAAAAACTTCTTGCTATAGCCTTCAACTCGACATTAAAATATATCAACGACGTTTTATCTGAGCAATAAAATTTCACTCAGCTATGTATCTTTCTGTAGACAGAAACTATGGTGGGTTTTGTCTCCTAGAGAATCAGGTAGGGAAACGTGTTCTTGTAAAATCCATGAAAATACGTGTTTTTCAAACCTTCTAGCAATAGAACTTAATAGAAAACAACTTTCAAACCCTGGTAATTTGAGAAGTCTTCTTTGTCCAGCAGCCTGCTCAACTTCTGACAAAATATACATGTGTGACAATTGCAGGACACGCAAAGACGTGTGTATCATTCAAGCAGGATTGATCTAAATGAGAACGCAAAATTGTTTCAATGGGTTACAAAGAAGGAAACAAGAATGATAAAAAATTAAGAAAAGGTAATTGCAGTTACTCAAAAAGATGAGATGCAAGGGAGAGTTGATAACTTGAAAGACGAATATCAATCCAACTGAAAGATTTAAAATCCATTCTTTCACAACAGAAAACCAATTGAAACATTACAGATGGTTAAGGGAAAACATGAAAATTAATGAAGTGATGGTCCGTGTAGATTTTACAGAAAACGATGAGTGTCAAATGAGGAAAGCGATACAAGCAATGCATTTCAGAACTTCTAAGTGGCAAATGACTTTGCACATTGGTGTAAACCGATTTGGACAATCAGAGAATTCTGTTTCTTTTTGCTCATTGATTCTTTAGAGCATGAACCACCAACCATTTGGACCCATATTGGAATATTGAGACGCGATCGGTTGTAGGTGAAGTGTCACAAATTTAGACATGTGCTTAACGCTTATAGCCGTAGCAGTGAGGGTTCCTCAACGTGCCAACGCCCGCCGCAGCATGGACCTCGGTCTTTAAGGTCACATCCAATAGACCCGCGACTCTCACTTCCAAATGTTGAGCGCTTGGCGAAGGAGCAATCACTACCCATGTTAACGTCTTAGGTTTGAGGCGGCCACGACACGAGCGGGCCTCGAACTCACGACCTCCCGGTTATGAAGCAAACGTTCTACCACTGAGCTAGTGCGACCTTGCTCCGATGGCTATGTGAACGAGGTATACTATTGATGAATGAAACGGGCACCTGTAATTTGTAAATTTGACATGTTTTATGGAGATTTCGTTGTCTTCATGCCTCTTTTCCTTTGGTCTGACGCGGCCAGGGCACGAGCGTGGGTCAACCGACACCCCCTCCCCCTGGCCACAAAGCGAACGCTCCACCACTAAACTACCGCGAACATGAAGCGGGTGATGGAAAATATGCTCCAGATTGGATAGGTGCTTTCCTTAAAGATATGCAGACTATCAGGTCCTCCATGGCAATAATATTTGTAATGCATCTGATTTTGTCATTTCGAGATAGGCGTAGTAATTTGTGACGCTAAAGAACCCTCACTGCTCAGTGGCCGTAAGCGCCAAGCATAGGCCTAAATTTGAAGCCCTTCACCGGTCTTGGTGACGTCTCCATATGAGTAAAAAAAATTCAGATCTCGAAAACGACGTTAAACAAAATCAAACCACGCCATGAGCCTTTGAAGGGTCATGGATCGACACGATTTTTGTCCCCCGCCACAACGCGGAAGGGGACATTCAAATACTGGTGTATGTGCGTCCCTCCGTCCCACTTCACTTTGTGGACGCAACTCCTCAGAAACTGCTCAACGGATTTTGTTCATATTTTGTAGGATTGTTAGTCATCATGTGTAGTTGATCATATTACGCCGCCATTTTGATTCGACAATTTTTTAACTCTTCAGAAACCGCTGAATGGATTTTATTCATATTTTATGGGATTGTTAGTCACCATGTGTAGTTGATCATATTGTGTCACTATTTTGATTAGACAAATTTTACAGGAGTTATGGGACTTTGTTGAATTTGTACATGATACACTATAGGAACACTGGATACAACTCGGACACAGCAGGGGCGGCGGTCGCCGCCCCAATAATTTTGCAAAACAAAAAAACAAAAACAAAAATAAAATAAAAAATAGAATAGTAAAGAAAAGGGTGAAGTAGGTACCTGGGCCCGACGTGTGTACACAATAATTAAAAATAGGGTATTAAGTATGCTTCATTAATTGATCGATCGATGTTTGGGCGCTTTACATTTACATGGAGTGTCCCTGGGATACGACATACTCCGTCACACAGACAATTGAAGTCGAACGCTGCAGACGAAAGAGTTATCAGCTGCTGAGGGTCAACACATAACCGAACTTTCGTTGTCATCGCTCAGTGAAATGCGAAAGGAAGAGTCCTTCAATATTTTCTGGGAATCTCTCAACAACAAACTTGACGATCTAGATGTCAATCAGCCAACTTTGCCAAGACGAACAAAAATGTCGAAGCGGTTTGAAACAGGAATCGCCCCTCCAGAGTTTGCAGCATCAGAAAAAGACCTCTTTTGACAGCAGTATTTTGAGACTTTAGAAAATTGGTACCGTATAAGTTTTACATTTAGTAGTCAACTGTGTGAAGGATCGTTTTGACCAGCCGGGCTACCAAGTGTACCGCCATCTAGAGGACGTTCTTTTGAAGTCTGTGTGTGGTGACAAGACATACACAGAAGATCTGGACTTTGTGATAAAATTTTATTGTGATGATTTGGACCAGACATCTCTATCTTCGCAGCTGGAAACATTCACATCATTCGCGAGAAACAGCTTGAACAATTCATCAACTAGTGTTGTGTCTATTTCGTATTTGGTAAAGTTAGTGTCTGAAATGCCTCCAGCTACCAAATGTCTGTTCTCGGAGATTGTAACTCTCTTAAGACTCATTTTAGTGATGCCAGCCACTAATGCCACAAGTGAGCGGACATTCTCTGCACTGCGCCGAGTCAAGACCTATCTTCGTGCGACTATGACACAGGAGAGGCTTAATCACTTGATGATTCTACACACCCACAGGGAAGCTACGGGTAAAATGGACATATCAGAAGTCGCTGACGAGTTTGTCTCAGCGCGGGATGGACGAGGACTTATTTTTGGACGTTTCTGAACTGTTCAATGAATCAATGTACATTTATATAATTTGATAAAAATGAGTTTACAACTTCCTTGATATTACTAAAGTTATTAAATGTTCGAATTGAAGACAAATATTGCAATTTTTTCAATAGATGGAAAGATATATATTAGGAAAATATGGGGGTGTTGGTGAATATATGTACATACTAGCTAAAATACGTTACCCCCCCCCCCCTTTTTTTTTTTTTAAAAATCCAGTTCGCCGCCCCAATGTCAAAAAACTTGCCGACGCGCCTGCACAGTTTACAGGTTTTTACGTTATGTAATGTTCCACTCCGCTGATTTTAATGGAAATTACAGGCCTTGAACTTCGCAATTTTTTTTTTTTCATAGAAAGGATAATTTTCTTTTTACGTCACGTTCCGCTCCGCTTTTTTCACAGAAGTGACGTTTTAATGACAGTTTTCCGTACCAGCTGGATCATTGCTTTTTGAAGAACTCTAAGGTTTAGTTAATCCTACCTTTTATGTATTTTGCAAGTGTCCTTTTTCTGTTTCACTATTTCAGAAGTATTAGATTAGAAGGATTAATCCTATGTACCACTTTTTGAAATACATCCTTGTTGATATATAACCTTGTTGTCGCTGTCAAAATCTTGTGAAAATGGATTATGAAATTTGAAAATATTGTCATGTTGCTTTTGCATTACACTGTATATGTTTGGGATCCTTAGACGAGTTATATCATTATTTTTTTTACATTATTGGTACATTTATTTAAAATTCAGTTATAGCTTAAACTTAAAACTTGAGATAAACTTAAGACAATATATCAAAGACTTAATTACATTTGAAAGACAGTATATTAAAGACTATTAATTACATTTCATTGGAAGTGAGGTTCTTGTCCAGAAATAACACTAACACGACCAATCTGTACATGATATAATAGTATGTACACTCAAGTATAGATCCTCCACGGGTCCCTGGTAACTCATTGTAACATACCATTCCTTCCCTGATACTCACCATCTTTTATGTAGAGCAGACAATTAGCAAGTAGCATTCATACGCATTAGATATATTATACGTGAAAGGCGAAGATAACGAACATTGATCAATCTCAAAACCCCTATTAGCAATACAAAATAGAGAGTTGGGCAAACACGGGCCCCTGGATATAATCATGCTTTAGCACTTTTAAAATGTTGTGTTGTTTGTAATATGTGTGCTAACATGTATTTGTTGTAAAATGGTATATTTTGGTGAGGCGAAAGGTCGTGTTAACATACCATGAGACAAATACAGATATGGTGGTCTCTCTTTGATTTCCATCTCTCATTAACATGGACTTGCATCAACATGCATATCCCATTTGATGTGAACCCCAATGATTTTTTCTTAAGATAAATTTTTCCTGTATTTGTCTCATATATTACCAATATAAGAAGTAGTAGTAATCAACATGAGGCAGGATCATCTATTGAGTATTTGTAGAGTAAAGGAGCATGCCTTCTTACCCCCAGAGGGTGGTGGCTGCAGTAGCTGCAGTAAATAAACATATTTTTCATCTACTTGATACTTAATATATTTTGTTTGTCTGTCCAAAAGGTCATTACAAATATACACACCCTCTTCACATTGATAAGCGACCGCCGCGGAGGCCGAGAGAACAGAGCGTGTGCCCTGCATGCGAAAGGCCGGGGTTCGAATTCCGGCCGCGACAAACCTAAGTCGTTAAAACAGGTAGTGACAGTTCCATCGCCAAACGCTCGGCATCAGATGTGAATAACACGAGTCCTCGGAGATGACCTTAAAAACGGATGACCCGTGTCACAGTAGGTGTAGCACGCTAAAGAACCCTCACTGCTCAATGGCCGTAAGTGCCGACCATAGGCCAAATTTGAAGCCCTTCACCGGTCTTGGTGACGTCTCCATATGAGTGAAAAATTCTCGAGCGAGACGTTAAGCAAGATACAATCAATCAATCTGAACACAGATTTATCTACTCCGTGTTATGCTTATCCTATTGTTTACCCAAAACACAGTGATCACCCTAATACTGAACAGTAAAAAATGAAGCGTTTCTTTCGCTTTTCACTGTAATCACCCGCACCATTCT